>NC_092225.1:87743447-87778447 GCF_036320965.1 Panulirus ornatus | reverse complement strand
ATAAGCTCAGAATCATCTTTTCAGACTCGGTTGCCATTCGTCTCTTGGTATGATATACATCTTAAGGGTTCTTGGGTGTTCTGCTGTTCTCTGGGGCTCAGATAGGAAAGATTGGGGCCACATAAGTGCATTATAACGAACGAGGTTAATTTAATACACTTGTATTACTGAAGGATAACTGTGATTTTTTTTTTTTTTTTTTTAGTCTAAACAAAATTTTAGAAAAGATGAGGACTTACCTGATGATGTTGTCTTCGCCCGTGGGTGAGTGACTCGAGGTGGACTGTGACCCTTTGGCCAGATCCATCTTGGGAGTGGGAGCGTGTACCAGCCGCTCCGTCAGTAAGCTCTGACGGTCCAACATCTTGCCTCCGTCGACGCCTGCCTGCCTTGAAGCCGTCTCACACACACACACACACACTCACGCGAACACCAAATCGAAGTCGATGACTTCGTGGTTGGAAGAAATTCTTTCCAAACGCTTAGGAGGACTCCCTCGTTACCCTCATGGGCACTTGGCTTGAATGTTACGTTGTTACGGACTGTTCACTTTGCCTGGCATCACGGACATGTCAAGTCATATGGCATCACGGACCTCCGCCTGACGTCACGGACAACCTGCCACTCACAACGACCCTCAGGTTGCAGCACTTCACTATAAGGAGGGTCGAATTTTCTGTAGTTCTCTCTTGCTGGTTTACTTTCATCCCTGCTCCTGTGATGTCTCTTGCCATAAGATTTCACTGCACTAAGGTATATCACTGATGATAAAGATGAACCGTACGCTCGTAAGCCGAATGCTCTTGCCCGATGTCACACACACAGGACTGCACTCGGTGGTCGACGAAATGCTTGGTTCTCTAGATGTCTCTCACAACGTGTCGGGTCGTCATTTGTTGCTGGGAGAAAAGGACGCCACTGGACTGGACAACCTCCGCGCGCGGTGCCTGAAACGTAACAGATGAAACTGGTCACATGGTGCCGTCGGCAGGCGGTGTCAGAAAATGCTAAACCTCTCCTACACCAGTGTGGCAAGCTTGCGTTCTTCTCTTTAAGCTATAATCACAATGGGGATTTCTCAAGTCCAGCCCTGACAGTCTCACTGAGTCACATTCTGAACCTTCCTACTTATTCTCTGCAGCTCTTACAAAACCTGACGCCTTCGTTCAAATATAACAATGAACATAACAGTACGTGAAGCTTCCTAGTTCGTAGGTCATGTATGTATTCGTGTATACGTAATTCGTCTAAAACTGAAAGTTCATCGGTGGCAGTGGCATGCCAGATTCTTGACTTGGGGAAGCCACACGCTAGCGTCCCAAGCACTGATGTTGCCACAGGAGAGACCCAATACCTGCTTACGCACTTCTGTAGGAAGAACGTGGTGCAAGGACGCTCGCAGGTGGGAGACACTTTTATGAATGCTGGGGGAGTTGGGGGGGAAGACCCATCGTGGTCAGACGTGTTTCTGGAGCGTACCCTCATCTCGTGAACGTAACGTGCACCGGGAGGTACAAGAACATGAGTTGCACATTTATATTGGCGGGCGCGTGGGCTGTTCATATTACCGTTTAGGGTGTATAGCGCATAAGACCTGGGTTTCGTCTGAGGTGTCTGCACGTTGTCACACACTAGCTTCGCAGGACAGTCGTGCATGACGTCATTGCATCGGAAGTTCGTATCACATAACGGAAGTGCCACGGGAATCAGGCAAAAGATTAAACGTTAGCGGAAAGCTACGCATCCTGACAACTTTCGTAACCTGAAGACCATGAGATCATGGCACGGGAGGAGTCACACCTCCGTTCGAGGAACGTCACCACGGGAACAAGACTCGCTCAAGGGTGAGGACGTCACACAACTCGGGCGCGGCCGTTGCCTGGTGCCGGTGAAGGACCTTGGGTTCAGTGCAGTTCACATGCATCAGTTCAGTCCCCTCCCCGCCCCACCTGTGGGACGCAGGGGGAGACACACAGACACACGCTTTCTCGTGTGTTTCGTACTCTTGAGGACAGACAAGAAGCCCTGAACAGTGTGTCTTATACAGTGGAATAAAGAGCTGTCATTTTATGGTTCAGACCTCCTCCATTCTACTCGTAAGGCACCTCAGCCACAAAGGAACTGTTCATTGTCTCATCCGTTGTGCTTCCCACGTGAGACTTTCGGATATTCCCTCCTCATACGATCTGGGAACACTCAGGGAGGGAAACACTCTAGGCTCCCAGTGGAATACCCCAAGGAAGGCGCCTCCTCTTCTCTCGAGAGGAAAATCGAGCGCTCGGAAATCTCGACCTACCCCGCGGGCCTCCCCACTTGCGAGGGAGGGAGCCGGGCTGTGGGTGAGTCACCCCGGCTGCCCCTGCAAGGGTAGGTGTTGGGACCGCACGTTCTCCTGGCTCTGATCACCGTACGTCCGTTATACACTGAAGGGAAATACTGATAGTTCAGTGCGGTTCTTGTGTCTTCTTGCACGTCCACGGTATTAGACGCGATCTTAGACGTTTGGCAAATGTCTTATTCGGCCTTCCGGAAGATATAGACTTTGGGTATATCATTTTTCTTTTTTTTTTGATGCACGTGTACGACTTTTCCTGGGTCATGTGTTCCTCCGTAAAGGTTAAAGGTTAACTACTCGACAGCATTAGTTACTGGGAATTATTTGTAATGTGGTTTACTCTAGCGTGATGGAAGGTTCGCTTCTAGAAATTATCGAGACGTCAGACAGGAAGAAGAAAAAAAAAAAAAAAGAGGCACTCTGGTAAGCCCAGCTCAGTGTCCGTTTGGAGTGTTCGTCGCTACGTTGACTCAGGCCCAGGGGGCGCTCACACAGCCCGGTCTAGCGGGGTGACGCAACACCATCCGTCGGCCGACCAGTGCTCCTCTCAGCCAGCACCACCACCACCACCTCCTCACCTTCGGGGAAACACAAGGTTAAGGGAGTTCAGTGGGTCACCGCTCCGCACCGACCCCAATACCTTTGTTCTTCGGGAATTCGACCAGCAGCGGTTGGTCGGGAACTATCCTGAATTCCGGTGCGCTTCGTGGACTTCGGGATCGGGAAGTTTAGCTATACGCAATGCATGAGACTCGTGGCTGCTGGCGAGTCTCTCCCTCACCATCAGGTCGCCTGGAGTTAAGACTCTGGTTGATATAAGTCAACCGAGATGTGTGACGACCTCAGGTCATGTAAAACGTCACCTAACATCATCCAGAATCACATCAGTTTTTTTTTTAAAGAGTCGGTTAACCGCAGTTATTCACAAGTTCCTGCCTGAGTCTTGGCTGTATTGATCTGGACAAACCCACCGATATCGAACGCAGTAATTTCGGCTATTTCGACATGGAAGGAACCTCTCTCTTACTGTCTTTGTTTCACTTTTAGTTAATCTTATACCTGTGTATCTCCTTATTTCTTCGTAATTGCTAAATTCTGTTTATATTCTTGTGTATTTCTTGATATTTCAAGATTATTTGTAATTATCATTCACTTCAGCGGTGGGGTTGACTCCGTTGGAATGAGACTGAATGCTCAGCTCTCATACCTTTGTGATGACTCGCATGGCGTCTGCCCCGCGCTCCGGCCTCTACCCTGTTGATCATGGGCTCTCTTGCCTGTGGGTCTTGACGTGTTAGATCGTGCGTCATCCACACTTACAGTATGTTTCTGTCGTACCTGATCCACCTGTTGCACTTCTTGGTCATCCACATTTGTGTGTACGGTCAGGAAAATGCATGATGGTCATTTCGTCATGCTCTTGTTTCGCTCCAGGTAACTCGCCATGACGAGTGAACACCGTCTTGCATATGAAATTAACTACATATTGATTAAGCTTCATGGTATATTGCACATTACATTTGTCACGTATTCCACTGGGGAAATGTAAGATTACTTGCTGAATTAGTTACAAGCCAAACCCCGTAATCTCTTTTCGAACTCGAAGAGAGCCTCTCTCTCTCTCTCTCTCTCTCTCTCTCTCTCTCTCTCTCTCTCTCTCTCTCTCTCTCTCTCTCTCTCTCTCTCTCTCTCTCTCTCTCTCTCTCTGGACAGAGGCAAAGTTTGTGGACCTGATGGCATCCATCCCCGTGTACTAAAGGATTGTGCCTCTAAACTTGCCCCTGAGCTTGCTCGTCTGTTCCGTTTTTTTTGGTTAAAAAAACCACAACTCTTCCTTCTTCTTGATAGCAAGCGTTGGTACATCCCATCCCTAAGAACAGTGACCATTCTAACCCCTCCAACTATCGTCTTGTTCCTTTTACGTCCACTATTTTCAAAGTCTTTGAATCCCTCCTCAGTTCTCATACCCACAGACGTCTTTCATGTCACAGTCTTCTCTCTGATCACCATTATGGCTTCCGTAAGACGAGATCCACCGGTGATATTCTTTCCTACCTACTTAACGTCTAGTTATCGACTCTGAAAGATTTTGTGAACCGTATGTCGTTTCCCTTGATATATCCAAAGCTTTTGATAGGATATGGCATCAGGGTGTCACATCGTAGCTCCCACTCTTTGGCTTCCCTCCCTCGTATCTAGTTTCTTCTCCGGTCTATCCTTGATGGGTCTGCCTCTCCTCCTCCTCCTCCTCCATCAACAGCGGTGTCCCTCAAGGGTTTGTTCTGTCTCTTACTCTATTTTTTTTCTTATTTTTATCAACGATAAAAATGCATTTATACGCTGACAACTCAACACTGCATTCCTTCACATCCTTCAATCCTGCGCCTTCTTTCACTCGATCTGCATCTCGTCTCGATACAACTTCCTCAATGAACTCAGACTTGGACAGGATATCTCAGTGGGTTAGACGAAATCTGGTTTAGCTTAATGCCTTCAAGGCCTCATTTTTGCCAATCTCTTTATTGAAAATTCCCCACAACGCAACTTTCTTCGACGGTTCAGTAATTTCACGTCTTGACTCAGTGGACATACTTCGTATTTCTATAACGTCCACTATAACTTGGAAACCCCACATTACAGACACAGTGAAGCCTGCCTCCAAGAAGTCCTATTTAGATGTCGACATTTCTTTTCTTCTGCACAGTTGCGCCGTTTATACAAAGGATTTATTCGTCCTTGTATGGAGTACTGTTCTCACATCTGGGATGGTTCTAGCTCCGCATCCTTACGTGACGAGAGTCGAGTCGAAAGTGATCCGATTTATCAACTCTCCCAAGCTATCTTCAAAACTTGACCCGCTTGCCTTATGCTCAATGTTGGTTCACTTTCCATCTTCCATAAGTATTACTTTGGTTTATGCTACCGAGTGGTGGCTGCTCATGTACCCCCACTACTAGCTTACCACGCAGTACTCGCAAGCTATTGCGTTACACGATTACTGTGCGGCCTTTGGCAACTCAAGGGCCGTTTTGAAAACTGCATCTTTCTTTACACCTCGAAGCTTTGGTACATTCTACCGTCCCATGTATCTTACAGTAGCTATGACCTGACACTTTTTAAAAGACAGGTTTTTCACTTCTTCCAGAATTCGTAAATTCTTTATCTTGTCTCTTCTTTTTCCCGTTCATTAACCTCTATATATTTCAATTATGGCCCGACCATGATGTGGACTTTTGGCTGTGACTGAAGCCTCCAACGTAAAAAAAAGGTGTCATAGCTTATCCATTTAATAGAAAATACATTTTTATGTATTTTACGTATGATGAGGAAGAGAGGCGAATGGTTTGGGAAGATCTAAGAGTGTATCAGCAATTTTGATAAGATCGAATTATGATGATGGGTAACTTTATTACAAGATTGGGTGATGTGGAAGTTGAGGCTGCAAATGGAGCGGGGCCACGGGGTACTCATGGTGAATGAATAGGGTGAATATCTTGTGGAGTTGTACGCTAAAAAGGGACTGTTGATTGGTAATACCTCGTTTAAAAAAAGGGGCAAACATTGTTTTGCGTGGATGGGTGTGGCTAATGGTAAGCGGGCATTGCTGGATTATACCGGAATTGATAGGCGTGCTGAAGAGAGTCATTCGGATGTAACGTGCTGAGAAGGACAGCTGATGGAATGTTTGGTTATATCTTGATGATGATCTAGGAAGTTTATAGAGGCTCTAGGAAAAGAGGATATGAGGGCTGAGAGAGAGAGAGAGAGAGAGAGAGAGAGAGAGAGAGAGAGAGAGAGAGAGAGAGAGAGGTGAAAGTGACTGAGGTTGAAAAAGAGACTTGTATAACTAGACGCAGTACCAATAGTGATGAGGTGAAGCATGGCAGAAGGTGTGAGTAAACGGCATTAGGGAAGCAGGCGAGGAATCGGCAGTATTTACTGAGGGAAGCAGTGCTTACATGTGCGAGAAAAGTGTGTACATACCGCAGGTGGGACGTGGGCAGGCGAGCAAGGGTAGTGAATTTGGGGTGAGGAAGTTAAGTGGATAATGAGACAGAAAAGAGAGTTGTATGGGCGTTACTTGCAGGGAAGGAGTGCGAGTGATTGGGAGTTGAAGCAGCAGGAGGTCAAGAAGATAAAGGGTCTGAAAAAATAGGGAAATGAGAGTTGGGATGAGAAGGTATCATCAGAATTTAGGGAGAATACGAAGACGTTTCAGGAGGTGAGCAGCAAGAGGAGGAAAAGAAAACAAAGTGGAGCTTCAGTGACGGGAGCAGATGAGGGAGTGGTGATGGGCGAAGAAGAGGCGAAGAGAAGATAGAGTGAGTATGTTGATGGACTGCTGAATGTGGTAGATGAAAGGGTGACAGATGTGGTGCATCTGGGACGTGGAAAGTATGCAAAGAAGAGAGAGCCATGGCAAGTGGTGTGGTGAAACAGAAGAGGTAGTGAAAGCCCTGCGTAAAGATGAACTGTGGGGAAGCGGGTGGGAGCGGAGATGAATTTCTCAAGAAACGAGGTGACTGTGTTGTTGAGGAGTTAGTTAGGAATTTCATGGTATGTATGGGTGAAGGTGAGGTGCCTGAGGCTCGTCAGAATTCCTGTTTAGTACCGTTGTATAAGGCAAGGGAGTCAGATGTGTGATATGTGTGGTCGAATCACAAATGTATGCGTGTGGTGAGTGTACCTGGGGAAGTTGTGTTGGAAGGTTGTCACTGAGAGGTTGGTAGCATGCATAGATCAAGCACCAGCCCAGGCACCAAGTGGATGTACTGCTTTATTTGCACTGATGGTAAGATATAAGTGTGGATGCCTGGTAGGGACAGGAGGACACGGTGAAGATAAACTTGTGGGGTGAGAGAGGATCAGCGGTGCGGTGAAACATGAACACAAGAGGACCCATGCAAATGGTAGTTGAGAAAATGCTCGCCAGCAGTGTGGATCGCCACCATCTGCAGGCAGCTACATTCTCAGCTGGGGACTTCAGGGCAATGTTTAAGGAACGGGAAATGAACCTGGGTAGACATGACAACAACATGGTTATGAATGATGTAGGAAGTGTGTGTGTGTGTGTGTGTGTGTGAAGGATAGAAGGATAAATGGACTAGAAAGCTCAAGTATTCTGGCAACACACACACACACACACACACACACACTCACACACACACACACACACACACACACACACACACACACACACACACACACACACACACACACACACACATATCTTATCTGTCTTAGATTTCCCAACCATCAGTCCTCACATCAAGCGTTTCATTCAGCCTTACCACCGTGAATCATTCTCTCTCTCTCTCTCTCTCTCTCTCTCTCTCTCTCTGCACTAGGGATGAGTGGCCGCTGAGACACGACAGTGTTAGCGGGGAGGTGCATTGAGGTAGGTGTATATGGAAAGTGTTATTGTAGAGAGGTTAGGTTAAAGTCATGCTTTACGGAGGGAGGAGGAGGAGTTGTACAGAAGAAGAGGTTGACGCACAACCAGCTCTGGAGTGATGGACTTCCTGGAAAGGTGTTAAGATGATAATTCCAGCGTCCTGGTCATGGTGGAGAGGACGAGTGATATGACGAGGTGGAATGGGGCTAGAAGGAACATCTCCTCTGGAATGATGGTGTTAGGAAGTAGAAGGAGAGAGTGAGGGGGTAAGGGATAAGAGTTGTGTATAGTGATGGAGGACGGGGTCTGAAAGGTGTATGTAGTGATGAAGGACGGGTATTAGAGGTGTGTAGAGTGATGGAGGACGGGGTCTTAGAGGTGTGTGTATTGATGGAGGACGGGGTCTTAGAGGTGCGTATAGTGATGGAGAAAAGGTTCCAGTATGTATAGTGATGGAGGACGGGGTCTTAGAAGTATATATATAGTGATGGCTGAGGTTGAGGTAACTCGAAGTAAGACTTATGATGTAGGAAAAATTCCCTTCACACGCTTGGTCCACCAACCCCCATCACTGAACCAGCAACGTCCGAAATGGTTGATCGTCCCATAACACTGTCGCTCTCTGGTAGATATATCGTGATGGTAGGTACTGAAGTATAGCTTTATCTACTGCATATACTGGAGGGATCTATATAATGGTATACTAGGTTAACTAGGACGTCTCACTGCCTAAGGATAGCTAACAGTACACCCCCACTAGCAGTATGTCTCAGGATAACTAGCTAACACGCCACTAACAGCGCCTCAGTGTAACTAACACACACACTAACAGTGTATCAGGATAACTAACATCCACTAACAAAGCATCAGGATAACTAACTCCCACTAACAGTGTATCAAAATAACTAACACCAACTAACAGTGTATCAGGATAACTAACATCCACTAACAAAGCATCAAGATAACTTAACCCCCACCTGATACTCCTCTGAGTGTACGTTAAGGTAACTCTAACCACCTCACTAACAATAGTCCATGATAACTATTTATCGATGCCGTTGGTTAAGGTTAACAAACACCCCTCTAACACTGCGCCAGGATAACTAGCTCCTGCTAACAGTACCCCAGAATAACCACAAACCACCGTTAACAACGGTCCATGTTATCCAACACCCCGTTAACAGTTATCCAGGATAACTAACTCCCCGTTAACGACGCCGTTGAATGGTTAATAGCCTGTTGACCATATGATATAATAACTTACACTCGGTTAACCGTATATTAGGGTAACTAACACCCGGTTAATCATATATTAGGGTAACTAACTCCCGGTTAATCATATACTAGTGGGTCAGACAGGTGGTGGATCATAGCGTTAGTGGATCAGAGAGACGGTGGATCATAGCGTTAGTGGATCAGAGGTGGTGGATTATAGCGTTGGTGGATCATAGTGTTAGTGGATCAGAGAGGTGGTGGATCATAGCGTTAGTGGATCAGAGAGGTGGTGGATCATAGTGTTAGTGGATCAGAGAGGTGGTGGATCATAGCCTTAGTGGATCAGAGAGGTGGTGAATCATAGAGTTAGTGGATCAGAGAGGTGGTGGATCATAGCGTTAGTGGACCAGAGAGACGGTGGATCATAGCGTTAGTGGATCATATAGGTGGTGGGAGATCAAGTTGGCGGAGCATGAACATAAACCTTCTGGTGGATTAGAGGTGGATCACGGGTGGATCAGTCGGGTGACAAGAGCGACGGGGAATTGGGCCGTGATTGGGCGATACCCACCAGAGATAACCCACTGAAAACCTTGGCTGATACGCTCTTATCACTGTGCGGGCGAGGCCACCTACTTTAGACCTTGTGGGCGTCCCTAGTGGGTGAATCCAGTAGGTGGTGTAGACAGTGGGTGGACCCCGAGGGTGGACATGCCACGTAGGTATATCAGGTGGGGAAAACCCAGTGGAGGGATGCCTGTCTAGGAGGACCTGCAGGTGGACTGCCCCCACTGCGTTTGTTGTGTGTTTAACGACGGGTTGCGGGTGTATTTAACGACGGGGTGAGGGTCAGGGGTGTGGGGTGGTGGTTGTGTAGTGTGTGTGTGTGTGTGTGTGTGTGTGTGTGTGTGTGTGTGTGTGTGTGTGTGTGTGTGTTTTCGAAGGTGACACCAAAATGTAGTGTGTTTCGTAGTGACGTGCAGGGAGCGCGTGTAATGAGGGTCGAGTGTAGGGCAAGACACGACCAGCCAAGGGTTTGTGGAATGTATACACGGCCGTATGAGTGTGTAGGGAGAGACGTGTATCGCATGGGTGTATGAGGGGGTGTGTGTGTGTCTAGCAGGTGAGGGAGGTTAGGATGTATGCATGAGACGTGCTGTGTGTATATAGTCCTAAGGTATATACGTGGTCGGGAGAAGGGTGGGGATCTGTAGTTCAGAACGTCATTGTTTGTACGCAGAGTAAACATAGACTTGACAGTTTGGTCACACAGAGAGAAGGGGAGGCTGAGAGGTGTGAGCACAGAGGATGGTGATCTCTGTGGCAGGTGTGAGCACAGAGGAAGATGGTGATCTCTGTGGCAGGTGTGAGTATCTCTAGAGGAGGATGGTAACGTCTGTGGCAGGTGTGAGCACAGAGGAAGATGGTGATCTCTGTGGCAGGTGTGAGCACGGGGGAAGGTAGTGATCTCTCTGTGGCAGAGGCTCGTGCGGAGGAGTTATACACATATGGCGCGGGAGAGATGCTCAACCCACTTGTGTGCGACGATACACCCCTGAGGCACTTCTGTGCCGCTTGAGAGTATGATGTCCTGGCCTTTGCCAAGACCCTCCGGAGTCTGGCCAAAGACCAGACCATCATATCCAAGGGTCGTAACGTCGTGCTCAAGTAGGGTCGTCCCCTCCACGTCGTCAAATGCATGTGGTGCAGAGGGAGGTGTGAGGTGGACCGGTAGAGGGAGGTGGTTGTGGAGCTGCGGCTTCTGTATGGTGTAGGTAGACACCGTACATACGTAGGTGTGTGGTGATGGTGGCCATGGGGAGAGAGTGGGGATATCCGTGTGAGTGGATCGTACATCAAGGAAAAAATCGAGACAGGTATAATTCATGGGGGGAGAGTTGCATGGGTTAATACGTGAGACGGGGGACGGGGGAGGGCCAGTGATGCAAGTTCAGGGGAAGTTGGGGTGGGGAGGGGGTTAGGAGGGGATGAGGGGGGGGTTATGGTAATTACGTTGGGGAGGGAGGAATAGGAAGGGAGAGAGGAGATGGGTGATTATGAAGACAAAGGGGAAAGGGTAAGGCAGGTGGAGGAGAGGCGGTGGAAAGATAATGGGAAGCGGAGGATTAGTGCTTGATGGTGGTGCTGTAAGACGGGGTGGGGGGGGGGGTTAGCATGGGAGGGGGAGGATGAGGATATGTGTGTGTGTGTGTGTGTGTGTGTGTGTGTGTGTGTGTGTGTGTGTGTGTACAGAGACGAGAGGGAGTTGGGGGAGGGAGGGGGGAATGCTGAGGTGCTGGGTCGAAGTGTTCTCTATCTTTGTAAAGGAGGTGTTCTGTCTTGCACGTTTTCACCTTTCCACCGAACCATTTCTTAACCAAACGTAACTTCTGACCTGATATGACCTTAATTCAACAACCCAGCCTGACCTCAGCTAACCTCACGTAATTTTCATTTAACCATCAACTAACACAGATGTTAACAACGACCGCTTTTGGCTTGACAGAAGCCCACAACGAGAAGTTCTTGTGATTACACAGAGGGTGACATTGGTAAGATTTAATGTTACACACACACACACACACACACACACACACACACACACACACACACATATATATATATATATATATATATATATATATATATATATATATATATATATATATATATATATATATATATATATATATATTTTTTTTTTTTTTTTTGTTTTTTTTTTTTGCCGCTGTCTCCCGCGTTTGCGAGGTAGCGCAAGGAAACAGACGAAAGAAATGGCCCAACCCACCCCCATACACATGTATATACATACGTCCACACACGCAAATATGCATACCTACACAGCTTTCCATGGTTTACCCCAGACGCTTCACATGCCTTGATTCAATCCACTGACAGCACGTCAACCCCGGTATACCACATCGCTCCAATTCACTCTATTCCTTGCCCTCCTTTCACCCTCCTGCATGTTCAGGCCCCGATCACACAAAATCTTTTTCACTCCATCTTTCCACCTCCAATTTGGTCTCCCTCTTCTCCTCGTTCCCTCCACCTCCGACACATATATCCTCTTGGTCAATCTTTCCTCACTCATTCTCTCCATGTGACCAAACCATTTCAAAAGACCCTCTTCTGCTCTCTCAACCACGCTCTTTTTATTTCCACACATCTCTCTTACCCTTACGTTACTTACTCGATCAAACCACCTCACACCACACATTGTCCTCAAACATCTCATTTCCAGCACATCCATCCTCCTGCGCACAACTCTATCCATAGTCCACGCCTCGCAACCATACAACATTGTTGGAACCACTATTTCTTCAAACATACCCATTTTTGCTTTCCGAGATAATGTTCTCGACTTCCACACATTCTTCAAGGCTCCCAGAATTTTCGCCCCCTCCCCCACCCTATGATCCACTTCCGCTTCCATGGTTCCATCCGCTGCCAGATCCACTCCCAGATATCTAAAACACTTCACTTCCTCCAGTTTTTCTCCATTCAAACTCACCTCCCAATTGACTTGACCCTCAACCCTACTGTACCTAATAACCTTGCTCTTATTCACATTTACTCTTAACTTTCTTCTTTCACACACTTTACCAAACTCAGTCACCAGCTTCTGCAGTTTCTCACATGAATCAGCCACCAGCGCTGTATCATCAGCGAACAACAACTGACTCACTTCCCAAGCTCTCTCATCCCCAACAGACTTCATACTTGCCCCTCTTTCCAAAACTCTTGCATTCACCTCCCTAACAACCCCATCCATAAACAAATTAAACAACCATGGAGACATCACACACCCCTGCCGCAAACCTACATTCACTGAGAACCAATCACTTTCCTCTCTTCCTACACGTACACATGCCTTACATCCTCGATAAAAACTTTTCACTGCTTCTAACAACTTTCCTCCCACACCATATATTCTTAATACCTTCCACAGAGCATCTCTATCAACTCTATCATATGCCTTCTCCAGATCCATAAATGCTACATACAAATCCATTTGCTTTTCTAAGTATTTCTTACATACATTCTTCAAAGCAAACACCTGATCCACACATCCTCTACCACTTCTGAAACCACACTGCTCTTCCCCAATCTGATGCTCTGTACATGCCTTCACCCTCTCAATCAATACCCTCCCATATAATTTGCCAGGAATACTCAACAAACTTATACCTCTGTAATTTGAGCACTCACTCTTATCCCCTTTGCCTTTGTACAATGGCACTATGCACGCATTCCGCCAATCCTCAGGCACCTCACCATGAGTCATACATACATTAAATAACTTTACCAACCAGTCAACAATACAGTCACCCCCTTTTTTAATAAATTCCACTGCAATACCATCCAAACCGGCTGCCTTGCCGGCTTTCATCTTCCGCAAAGCTTTTACTACCTCTTCTCTGTTTACCAAATCATTTTCCCTAACCCTCGCACTTTGCACACCACCTCGACCAAAACACCCTATATCTGCCACTCTATCATCAAACACATTCAACAAACCTTCAAAATACTCACTCCATCTCCTTTTTACATCACCACTACTTGTTATCACCTCCCCATTTGCGCCCTTCACTGAAGTTCCCATTTGCTCCCTTGTCGTACGCACTTTATTTACCTCCTTCCAGAACATCTTTTTATTCTCCCTAAAATTTAATGATACTCTCTCACCCCAACTCTCATTTGCCCTTTTTTTCACCTCTTGCACCTTTCTCTTGACCTCCTGTCTCTTTCTTTTTTACGTCTCCCACTCAATTGCATTTTTTCCCTGCAAAAATCGTCCAAATGCCTCTCTCTTCTCTTTCACTAATACTCTTACTTCTTCATCCCACCACTCACTACCCTTTCTAATCAACCCACCTCCCACTCTTCTCATGCCACAAGCATCTTTTGCGCAATCCATCACTGATTCCCTAAATACATCCCATTCCTCCCCCACTCCCCTTTCTTCCATTGTTCTCACCTTTTTCCATTCTGTACTCAGTCTCTCCTGGTACTTCCTCACACAAGTCTCCTTCCCAAGCTCACTTACTCTCACCACCCTCTTCACCCCAAAATTCACTCTTCTTTTCTGAAAACCCATACAAATCTTCACCTTTGCCTCCACAAGATAAAGGTGAAGATTTGTATGGGTTTTCAGAAAAGAAGAGTGAATGTTGGGGTGAAGAGGGTGGTGAGAGTAAGTAATATATATATATATATATATATATATATATATATATATATATATATATATATATATATATATATATATATATATATATATATATATTTCTTCATTTTTTTTTTATACTATTCGCCATTTCCTGCATCAGCGAGGTAGCGTTAAGAACAGAGGACTGGGCCTTTTAGGGAACATCCTCACCTGGCCCCCTTCTCTGTTCCTTCCTTTGGAAAAAAAAAAATATGAGTGCAAGAGGCTAGCTGGCCACAGTGAGCTGGGATCTTGGGTCATCCCAAGCAGGGCCTCTGCCGGAGGATATGAGAGCTGAGGTCACCCCAAGCTGGGGTTGCCAGGAGAGTTGGGAGGGTTAGGTTGGAGAGGAGAAGCTGTCGTATTTTGTTTGGGAAAAAATGTTTCCAAACTTTGATGTTTTTCTTTAGTAGAATCGCATGAATGAAAATAATAATAGTAATGATAATGATGATAACAATAATGATGATAATGATAATGATTTCATTGATTTCCAGTGCCACCGAAAAAACTGATACCAAGAAAATAAGCTGGTGGGT
Organism: Panulirus ornatus; assembly: GCF_036320965.1. NCBI lineage: Eukaryota > Metazoa > Arthropoda > Malacostraca > Decapoda > Palinuridae > Panulirus > Panulirus ornatus. The sequence continues at coordinate 87,763,751 of NC_092225.1, read as the reverse complement.
TTCCCTCGTCAGATACAAGAGAGTGGCAACTTGTTCTTATATTTACATATCCAGCTCGGTCAGGTTGCGTGATGTAATTGAAAAAAATAAAGGCAGCGAATGGTTGGAATTTCTCCCCTGGACCAGTCTAGACGTCGCCCAATGCGTGGAATTCTTTATCGAATGCATCTTTAAAAAATAGGAGAAAAGAGTAAAAAAAAAAAAGGAAGGCCGGGGAAGTTCTCGCCAAGTGCCGCCGTTCGGTACTAACTGTGTGACATTTGAGAGCGCTCGGCTCGTATCCATAAGTGTTTGATTACATTTGGTGATGTTTACGACATTGTCGGCCTCTTTCTCGATATCTTTGCTTTGACCAATGACTCTTGTTGATAGCGGCGGTTTGAGGGTGTTTGTCGGTGCTGAAATCGTTATAGGAGACGATAACTGTGTCACTTATCAGCGATAACCAATGACCCGTTCGTGAGGAAGGAAAATGTGGGTTAGGTAATGGGGTAATGTCTGCATGATGCGGACTACGAAATTTACAGTTGTTATCATTGCTGGAGGTGGCTCATGGTCATATCTTTTTTTTTTTTCTTAAATATTAATGTCATTCTCGTACACATATCTGTTGACATTTTTTCAGAGATTTCGGGGAAACCCGCTATTCTCTGTTTATTTTTTTTTTTTTAGAGTGGCTTCGCTAGACACTGACTTCTCACAACACTCTCCTCACCGCACGGGAATTTCACTGGTCTTGGCGGACAGTGACATTTAGGGTACAGCGACAGTGACTTGGATTCTCAAGCTGGTGCATTTGTTTTCACTGCTCGTAATGAAGCTAATGCTGCTGTGTTTACACCTGCGGTAGATCAGACACACGACTCTGTGTGTGTGTATATATATATATATATATATATATATATTTTATCCCTGGGGATAGGGGAGAAAGAATACTTCCCACGTATTCCCTGCGTGTCGTAGAAGGCGACTAAAAGGGGAGGGAGCAGGGGGCTGGAAATCTTCCCCTCTCGTTTTTTTTTTTTTTTTTTTTTTTTTTTTTTCCAAAACAAGGAACAGAGAAGGGGGCCAGGTGAGGATATTCCCTCCAAGGCCCAGTCCTCTGTTCTTAACGCTACCTCGCTAACGCGGGAAATGGCGAATAGTTTGAAAGAAAAAAAAAGAAAAGATATATATATATATATATATATATATATATATATATATATATATATATATATATATATATTTATATATATATTCATTTTGTATTGACAGTGTGCATCCTCGACGAAAGTGACTTTTCACTTGCAATGTAGCCACACTTATATAGAGCCTGGTCACGCCTGTGTGTTTGTGTGTGTATATATATATATATATATATATATATATATATATATATATATATATATATATATATATATATATTTCCTTGGGGATAGGGGATTAAGAATACCTCCCACGTATTATCTACATGTCGTAAAAGGCGAATAAAAGGGGAGGGAGCGTGGGGCTGGAAATCTTCCCCTTCCGTTTTTTAATTTTCCAAAAGAAGGAAGAGAGAAGGGGGCCAAGTGAGAATATTCCCTCTAAGGCCCAGTCCTCTGTTCTTAACGTTAACTCGCTGACGCGGGAAATGGCGAATATATATGAAGAAATATATATATATATATATATATATATATATATATATATATATATATATATATATATATATATATATATATATATTTCTTTCTTTTAAACTATTTGCCATTTCCCGCGTTAGCGAGGTAGCGTTAAGAACAGAGGACTGGGCCTTTTTTGGAATATCCTCACCTGGCCCCCTCTGTTCCTTCTTTTGGAAAATTAAAAAAAAAAACGAGAGGGGAGGATTTCCAGCCCCCCGCTCCCTCCCCTTTTAGTTGCCTTCTACGACACGCAGGGAATACGTGGGAGGTATTCTTAATCCCCTATCCCCAGGGATAATATATATATATGTATATATATATATATATATATATATATATATATATATATATATAGAGAGAGAGAGAGAGAGAGAGAGAGAGAGAGAGACTCCAGAATGCACTGTCGCATTTCTGTCGTAGAAAACGGAGCTCTTCCCTCTTAAGTCTTGCCTCACGTCCGAGGTTGTTCTACACATACGGCAGTGGGCGTTCACATGGCCTCATAACCCCAACACCTGAACAGCGTAGGTCACACGTTACCGTCAGTGTCCCAGGAAAACCCCAGAAGAGATGTTGTAAAGTTAGGGTGTCGTGGACTTGAGCCTCGACTGCACACCCGGGAGTGGTCGACGCGTCGAGCACTTCGATGCTTGATAGGCTATGCTAGACTGAGCGAAGTCCGTTGCTCTGTTTGAATAGTCCACACACACACACACATACACCAACTGCCCTAAGCTAGCGGAAACCCTGGGAGTCTCTAACTGGTTGGCAAAGACGTCAAACAACGGTTTCCCCAGACTCAGTAGTGGTGACATGTGGGAAACGGTTGACCCAGCTGTCCTCACGTCAACACAATAGTGGTGTGGTGGTGGATGTGGCAATACGCATTTTCCACAAGATGACATATGGCGAGTTTCTCCGTATCATGCGTCTGTGTTTAGAGGCCAGGTAATCTAGTGCTTTGGATTGTAGCACTGTGCAGCATAGCTGAGTGAAGGTCTGTGGTGGTGCTGGGTGTGTGGTAGATATGGTAGACAACCTCGTCGTGAAGTACGTGTGTCAGGTGTGCTAAGTCTACTCCACCACACACACACACACACGAGAGAGAGAGAGAGAGAGAGAGAGAGAGAGAGAGAGAGAGAGAGAGAGAGAGAGAGAGGTTAGCCATTATGGCAGTGCTAGCTTGTACCGCTCACCACAGGAAACTCTAGAATTACGAAGAACGTGTCATGTGATTTACATGTTTCCAAGTGACGTGTGTGAGTGAGGTGGAGGGATTGTTTTGTTTTTGAAGTGGAAGCCAGCAGCCATCATGTTAGTGGGGCAGAGAAAGAAAAGACAGCCACCTGGAACCAAGGAGCGGAACTCGACAGTCCCTGAAGTGCTGGTAAACTACGTAACCCCCTCACTAACCCTACCGATAACCCCAGCGGATATTACCGATATCGTGTGTGAGTGAGAGTGGAGACGGGTGTTGGCTCTGACGAAAGAACCTTACGTTTGGGAAAGTCGTTTTCTGGCGGTGGAAGTACGTGGGAGTAGATGTAGATAAATGACCTACCTGTAGCGTGCGGGGGTGGGTGGGAGAGTTTTATACTCGTTGGGTTACATCAGTTGATTCTGAATGTTGCCTCAAGATCGGCGTATCTATCGTGTGCTCTTAGCTGTCCTGTGGGAGGTGTACGAATGGTACGGGGACTGGGCCGGGCCTGAAGGATTAAAGTCCTTTTGGAATTTACAATGTGAGTAAGACATCAACCATGCCTGGGTAGTACTAAATGATTCATTCGGTAGTTTACATGGGAAGTGAACTGTTTACAAACGCTGGAGAACAGTGATTGGATTATGTTTCGACCCATACAACTTGTGAACTGGTTATTACAAGCATTTATAATACTTTTCAGATATCCGAGGCATTATGTTGTTATGGGATGTAATCCTTACACACACATCTCGTCATGTTGGTGTGAAAATCATCCGTAAACTCACCACTGTTACAACAGTCAGGTACACAGTGTTGCAGGGTGTGTGAGTGGCTCTACTGGCTGAGTTTACATCTGGTCTGCTCATAATGGACGTAATGGGGTAAACTCCTGTGACTCCCTCTAACCCACCCGACCGTAGTCGGGCGACAACGACCGATCCACCGTAAACATAACCCTCAGTCGCCCTACCATTACTACCACAACCACTACCACCACCACCACCACCACCATCATTATTATTATCCTCACCTCCACCAGGATTATCACCGCTACCAACACCACCACCACCACCACCATCATTATTATCCTCACCTCCACCAGGATTATCACCGCTACCAACACCACCACCACCACCACCATCATTATTATCCTCACCTCCACCAGAATTATCACCACTACCACCACCAGTACTGACGACACCTTCTGCCATCAGCGACAATGTCATGATCATCATTCATTTCCCTTGACCTCCGGGAACCCCGCCTGACGTACCACTGGGAGATGTTGACCTTGCCAGAGGGGTAGTTCCTTCCTCTCACCACACACTCCTTGAGTACGAACTGCTATACTTTTTGACTTTATTCTTTTTTCTTTCTCGTAAGGTTCCAGTCAAGATTGAAGTCCTGGTCGTGGCCAGGTCTTAAAGGACACATAGATAGGACAAAAGAAACAGAGGAGTAAGGACAGGAGGAGAAGACCCCAAACGTATTTAAGAAAATAGAAAACTTGCCTTTTAAAGACAAGTAGATCGTAACTGTCGGAGGGGAAAAAAAGACGCGAAAAAGTGGTCCAAAATTTAGCGGTGTAGTGAAAGAAACAGTCATCACAACGGTCCACACTTGAGTTGCCAACAACCATCACATGGCCTCGTGTCCTACTGAGTATTGCGTGGTCTGCTTACTAGTGGAGGCACGAAACAACCATTACTCGAGAGCAGAAATCGAAGTGGTAACATTTGACGAGCGTAAGGCCAGTGGCGCGAGTATTAAGGTGAATGAAATTTTGATACGTCGGATGCTTCGAACTTCACCTTGTCATTCAAGAACATAGAGCGAGAACCTTCCCAGACGTAAGAGCAATATTTGTACCCAAGGATGAATAAGTCTTTTATATAATGGGACCAACTGTTCAGAAGAGAATCTTTGGTGTCTGAGTATAGGACTCCCAGTTTCATTTATTTTCTAGAGAGAAACTTGGTTATTTGTGTAATATGGAGTCTCCAAGATATATTAAATGTTACGGTGATACCAGGTATGTACGTTGTGTTGAGTGGTGGATTTATAGATCAGTCAGAGGAAATAGGATAGTTATAAGACGTTTTAGACGAGAAATAGGAAGAATTGGGGTTTTTGAAGCATGTAACTTAAACTCCGGTCACGCCTACCCCCTGTGGGAAACCTCGTCCGATTCGGATTTTCCTGAGGTGGTCGTAACCAGACCGCACATTGATCGAGCAAGAGAAGGTGGAGCATATTGAATGCAAGATGTGGGGTAACACTGTTTTGTGATCACAGGATGATGAGTACGTTTGGTTAATTTCTTGAAGAAAGTAAGAGTTTGTGATGAATAGGGAAGAGAGCAGGAGACAGGACAGGACCCTGAGGAGCCTCATCTTTGAAGGGGAAGATGGAATGGAAACCCCATGTTACTGAAATAGCTAAGTCTGCCCCGAAGAAACTGAGAGTTCTGTTTAGATGTCGAAAATTCTTTTCTTCTGAACAGTTGCTCCGTTTATACGAAGAACTGATTCGTCCTTGTATGGAGTACTGCTCTCACATCTGAGGTGGTTTTAGTTCTACATCCTTACTTGACTGTTGAGTCGAAAGCGGTCCGACTTACAAACTGTCCCAGACTAACTTCAAATCTTGACCCCGTTCCCCTACGCCGCAGTGTTGGTTCACTTTCCCTCTTCTGTTGGTATTACATTAGTTTTTACTCCCGAGAGCTGGCTGCTTGTGTGTCCCCAACATTACTTAGTAGACCAATCGATACTTGGCAAGCTGCTGCGTCGAATGATGATTACTCTGTCGCCGTTGGCAACTCTAAGGTGGGCCATTTTGATGACGGTTTCTTTTCCTACACGTTGGAGCTTTGGAACTCTCTACCTTCTCGCATGTAAGGGCAACCTTATGTCTTTCTCAAAATTCATGACCAAGAACATTTTGATAAACAGGTTTTGCACTTCCTCCAAAGTTTGTAAATACTTTCTATTGTCTCTTCCTCCCTTTCATAATCCTCTCTAAATTTCAATGAAGGCCCGGCCTTGACGTGGACATTTTTGCACATCAAAACAGAAAAAAAAAATCATGAAGCCTCGCCTTAGGCTGCCACATAGGATTCCCCAGAGTCTCTCACAAAGGATGGGAAGCATTAGTAACACAGGAAGGGATATGACCGTTGGACCTCCTCTTGCGAAAGCCATAGCGATGATCAGGGATAAGATTGTGAGATTCAAGATACGTAAGGAAATGGGATTTGAGGTGAGATTCGAAGACTTTATAAATGAAGTAGAAATGGAGAATTGGCAGGAGGTGAAATGTACGTCTATGAAAACGAACTTAATCGTTATCAGTTGTCCAAGAACCTCTGTACAGGGATCAGCTTTCGCCATGATTCAGGGGTTCTGAGACTTGGGCAGTGTGTCATGCGCGGAGTGGGCTGCACCGTCGCCTCACCCGCGCATGGGAAGTGTCAGGAGTTCCCCATTGTGGAATTCCTTGCGGTCGCAGCTGCCCCTCCTGGTCGCCTTGTCTTTGACGCCTTAACTTGGACTCCCTCAAGTGTTTAGTTTCGGAGGACGTAACCTACTTCGTTGAGTCTGTGCGCGAGAAGTAGGCGAGTTCAATTCTCGGATGGATTTTCCGTACGTTCGTTAAGATAACCGACAGAAATAAAACATCGGCAACCAGGTAAATGTCCTGAGAGATGGATCAAGACATGGCCGTGTAAGGAAAGCATCGGGTAGAAAAAGAGGTTCACGCCAGTTCCTCGGACGAGCCTTATGAGGAGGCAGTTCTGTGAGTTTTTTCTTTTTTCCTTTTTTTTTTCCTTTTTTTTTTTTTTACGAGTTCGTAGTTTATTGCGTCAGGAACTGGACGCGAGTACCTCTGTCAGTGATGTGTGGATTCCCGGGTAATTTTATATTATTTTTTCATGTACCATTCAAGAGCAATTGACGACTCTTGAGAGCAATATTCCCCGCTGGTGCATTGTATATATACAAGTTAGGAGCACACGGTCAGCCAGACTACCAGAGCGCCGTAGGCAGTGTTCTCGACGTAGGCAGAAGCATTGATGGTTCTTAATCCACTTCCATACCGGACATATATAATTTTTTACGTCACTTTCCAGGTACTTTTAACAGCATCCTGCCGCCAGCAGGAAACAACTCCCTGGATTCTCAAATCCTGGTGACGTGTGTGTGTGTGTGCGTGGCTAACCTAACTCAGGGCGGACCACTGTGAGGCAGCTAGGCGTCGGCTCTCACCCGTACTGAAGCTCGAACAAAGGGATCTTTGTCCACTGGTACATTGAAATGAACGATTCCATCAGTGCTCGAGTGTATATATATATATATATATATATATATATATATATATATATATATATATATATATATATATGTACTTACCTAATCCATATTGCTCAGAAATATGGTATAGCGATAGGTAACCCTCTTTCACAAATATAAAGTAATCTTCAAATGGAATTCTTTGAAACAAAATTAATAAGGGATATCTTACCCACTAAGGCAATTTGGTTTAATTATGTAGATGCTATATTTTGTTTTGGTCAACGAATGAAAATTCACAAACGTTTCTCCCTTTACTTAACAATTTGGTACCTTCTATCAACTTTACTCTGGAAGTGGAAAATAATTATGTTACCATTTTTAGATTGCATGATCCCTAGGGATAGAAACATGGTTAAGTTTAGCATATACAGAAAACCCACCAATGTTTGTTCATATATTCATTATTACTCAACGTGAGAGTTACATTATCATCATTCCAGTCTATGTTCCTTTGGGCATTGCGTATATGCAGTCAGGAATTTATTGATGATGAATTTGAAAAGATATATTCTATTGGATTGAAGTTAAAGGAACCTTGATCTTTCATTGATAGATCCCTTAAGTTGGCAAAGAAATCATTCTATAGAGTTAAACTCAAACCTCCTCTTGATACCAAGCATCTTTTACTTCTCCATTTTATTGATAATTTTACATTACTTCCCAGGTTACTTAAATCCTTTAATGTGAATGTATCCTTCAGCAATAACAATACTATAGAGAATATCTGAATCAAAAACTCACCAGAAGATTCTGTGGGCTGTGTTTACAGAGTCCCCTGTAAAAACTGTGATATGTTTTATGTTGGGCAGACTGTTAAGGATCTTTATGTTTGACTTAAGCAACGTAAATATAGTAATGAACAAGACAAGAATCAAATGCTGTGTTTAATCATGTTAAAAATTATAACCATTGTATTGACTGGTGTAACGCAAATTCATTTATGAACTGTAATTCCTTCACTAAAAGAAAAGTCATCGAATCTTCTATTACTAAATACACAGAGAACTGTAACATTGATATTAGTGAAGGTCTATAGGAACTTTATAGCTCTGTCGTAAGCAAAATTTGTAAACAGTTCCCTTTCTTGTCCACATAATAATCGAATACCCTTCGTCTCACATCCACGAGCAACTGGGTCTACATCGGTCAATTCCCATCTGGCTCACATCAGTAGCTAGCATTTTACAGAGCCTTACTTTTCAAACCCGGCAGTATATGAACACGAATATAGTGCATATGAACGTGCACTTTCATACAACACATAATACCTTCTAACAGCAAAAAGGGCTGCGTTCGAATCGTGGCTGTTGAAGGGTTTATGTGTTCATGAAAGAGCGCGTTCATATGCACCATATACGTATATCCCATGTACGCGAATTATACCCTCAACTGCTACAATGCTCACTTTCGCATTTAAATCACCCATCACTAATACCCGGGCTCGTGCACCAAAGCTGCCGACACAGTCACTTGGCTGTTCACAAAACACTTGCCTCCCTTGATCTTTCTTCTCATGACCAGGTGTTTAGGCACCAATAATCACTCATCTCTCTCCATCCACTTTGAGTTTTACCTACATCAATCTCGAAATTACTTTCTTATATTCTCTCCTACACTCCCACGACTCCTGCTTCAGGAGCAGTCTACTCCTTCCTTAGCTCGTGTCCCCTTACTTTACTCGTAAGACTTTTCCAAACCATTCTTCCCCTTTACCCTTGAGCTTCATTTCACTCAGAGCCAGAACGACCAGGTTTCTCTCGTCATATATCCTACCTATATCTCCATCCTCCTCTTGGTTACATCCACACACATTCAGACACCCCAATCTGAGCCTTCGAGATGGATGGGCACTCCCTGCTTGAGTCCTTCTTCTGTTTCCCATTTTAGAAATTGAAATTGAAATTCAAGGAGGGGAGGGTTTCCAGCCCCTCGCCCCTTTCAGTCGCCTTCTACGACACGCGGGGAATACGTGGGAAGTATACTTTCTCCTCTATCCCCGCTCCACAGGAAACACAAACAGTGCATGAAGGAAAAGGGAAAAAATAACATGTACATTTTGTTTTTTTCCCCAACACCCGATCGCTGCCCCCTGTGTCAGCGAGATAGCGCCAGGAGGCAGACGAGAAAGGCCACATCCCCTCACATTCCATACACGAGCTGTCATGTGTGATGCACCGAAACCGCAGCTCCCTATCCACATCCAGGCCTCACAGACCTTTCCAAGGTTTACCACCGGACATTTCACATGCCCTGTTTCAGTTCATTGACGGCACGTCGACCCCAGTATACCACATAGTTCCAGTTCACTCTATTCCGTGCACGCCTCTCACCCCCCTCTTGTATGTTCAAGCCTGATCGTTCAAGATCTTTTTCACTCCATCCTTCCATCTCCAATTTGGTTTCCCGGTTTCCCTTGTTCCCTCCACTTCTGACACATATATCCTCTTTGTCAACCTCTTCTCACTCATTTTTTCCTCATGTCCAAACCATTTCAACACACCCTCTTCTACTCTCTCAACCACACTTTTTATTTCCTCGCTTCTCTCTTACCCTTTAATTACTCACTTGATCAAACCACCCCACACCACATATTATCCTCAAACATTTCTTTTCCAGCACATCTACCCTCCTCCGCACAATCCTATATATAGCCCATTCCTCGCATGCATATGATAATGTTGGAACTATAATTCCTTCAAACATACCCATTTTTGCCCTCTGAGATAACGTTCTCGCTTTTCACACATTCTTCATCGCTCCCAGAACCTTTGCCCCCCTTCCCCACCATATAATTCACTACCGCTTCCATGGTTCTATTCGTTGTCAAATCCACTCTCAGATATCTAAAACACTTCACCTCCTCCAATTTTTCTCCTTTCAAAGCTACTGGAAGCAGTAAGAAGTTTTGTTCAAGAGAGCAAGTCGTGCGTCCGAAAGGTGGATTTACGACAGGGGCGTGTGATGTCACCATAGCAGTTTAATTTGCTTATGGATGGGGTGGTGAGGAATGTAATGCAAGGGTCTTGGAGATAGGGGAAGGCAATAGTCTGGAGGGGGTGAGAGGGTGGGCTAGGAAGTGAGTTACTTACTGTTTGTTGATGACATGGTACCGGTGACAAGTTTGAGTAAGAAACTGCAGAAGCTGGTGTCTGAGTTTGAAAGAGTGTATGAAAGCCGAAAGTTAAGAAAATTTGAATAAAAAAAACATGTTTGTAGGTTTAGCAGTGCAGAGAGACGGTATAGTTGGGGTTATGAGTTTAAATGGAAAATAAATGAAGAAAGAGAAATATTTCAGAAGCCTGGGAGTGGACCTGACAGAGAATGGAACCATGGAAACGAAGGTGAACATAGGGGGCGAAAGTTCTGGGAGCATTGAGGAATGTGTGGAAAGAGAGTCCACTATGTGGAAGGGCAAAAATGGATGTGTGTTAAGGTATAGTCGTCCCAGAGATGTATAGATACCAGGCATGGTTTATAGATGAGAATGTAGGGGAGAGGATGGATGTGTTGGGAATGAAATGTTTGAGGATGAGATGTGGTTTGACGCGGGGTGATAGAGTAAGTAAAGATAAAGTAAGATAGAGAGAGGTGTGGTAATAGGAAGAGTATGGTTGAGAGGGTAGAAGAGGGTGTGTTAAAATAGTCTGGACACATGGAGAGAATGAGTGAGGAGACGTTGATATAGAGGATATATGTGTCAGAAGTGGACAAGGAAAAGTTGGAGACCAAATTGGAGACGGAAGAATGGAGTGAAAGAGATTTTTAGTCATCAGGGCCAGAACATGCAGGAGGGTGAAAGGCATGCGCGGTTTAGAGTGAATTAGAATGATGTAATATACAGGGGGCAATGTACTGTCACTAGACTGGACCAGGGCTTATGAAGCAGACGAGGGAAAACAAGGAAAGGTCTGTGGAGCCTGGTTGTGGATAGGAAGCTGTGATTTCGGCGCATTACACATGACAGCTAGAGAATGGATGTGAGCAAATGAGGGCTTTCTTTGTTCTGTTCCTGGCGCTGCTTCGTCAACGCGGGAAACGGAAGACCAAATATGAAATGATTAGATAATCGAAGATTTGTCATCGAAGGGAAGGTTTAGGCTGGGGTATCTTGAGTTTCGGTGGATGCTGCCAAGATGAAGTGAAGGAAGAGGTAGGTGCTGTGTCTGACGTGCATATTCTGGTTCTGGAGATGATTTAAGGCAAGGGTCGCGAGGTAATGCCTGGGGTTAATGACAGGGCTAGAAAGGAAAGATGGGATGGTACTTCTGACGAAGAAGAGAGCTGTAGGGCAGGTCTTCCTCGTTGAAAAAAGTGTCTTCTAATCCACAAGTTTCTGTTATCTTCCATTATCACACACAGCCTCGTTAAGAACCAGTGGTCTATTACTGTTGGGAGTTCAGTTGTGAGTGGAGGTAGAGGTCATCTAGCATGAATGGATGACGTGCTGATTGGCAGGCGCGCGAAGGAGAGGTTAGTGGATGTGAGTTCTCAGAAGGGCGGGTAGTGGGATGCCTGATATAATTTTTTGTCAGTGTGGAAGAGGAAATTACGTGTGGTGAAGGTGAGTGAGCTTGGAAAAGGGGCCAGTGTGTAGAGATATCAAAAAAGGATGAATGAAAAAAAGGGGGGAAGGGGTGGAAGGCATTAAGAGGAACAGGACTTACATGTGCCAGTGAATTGTGCGGACAGTAGGATGTGAACGTATAAGGAAGGATAGTAAGTGGTGGAATGAGGAAGTAAAATCACAAGGAAAAGAGAAAAGGAAGGTGAGTGGAAGGTTTCTACACTGAAGGCGTGCAAACAATTGGGGAGAGGAAGAGAAAGTTGAAGGAAGTCAAGAGAAAGGTATGTGACTGAAAAAAGTAAATGAGAGATACGGTGAGAGAAGATGAATAGTTTGAGGAGCACAAGAGAACAAATGGGGATGACAGAGAAGAGAGCGGATGGAGAAGAGGTAACAGACAAAGCTGATGAAGAGATCGAGTGAGTACCGTGAAGGACTCTTGAATTTGTTCAATGATACGGTGGCGGATGTGGTGTGTTTGTGAGATATATTGAGTGGTATGGTGAAATGAGAGAAGGAAGTGAAAGCCTTGCGTAAGATGAAGTATGACAAAGCAGCAAGGGTGGATGCGATTGCAGTTGGGTTTATCAGGAAGGGTTGACAGTGTTCTTGATTGGTTAATCAGGCTATTCAATGTTTTTATGGCCCAGAGTGATGTTCCTGAAAACTGACAGAATGCGTGTTATAGTGCCCTTATTCAAAGGCAAGGAGGACAAAAGCGAATGCTCGAATCTCAGAGGTAAAGGTCTGTTGAATATACCTGGCAAGGTGTATGGGAGGCTGGTGATTGAGAACATCTGGCCAGGAAGGAGCATTATATCTGTAGGAGAGGTAGAGGGTTTGTGGACAAGTGGTTACTTTGAAGTTGTGGAGAAAGAGCGGGGAATTTGTATGTAGCATTCAGGATCTAGAGAAAGCGTATGATAAGGTTGACAGAGAGGCCAAGTAGAAAGTTGTACAAGTATGTGAGGGGAAATTGATAACCGCCGAATGAAGTGAGTGGGGTCTTTTTACTGGGAGAGTAGGACACACGTACAATTCAGAAGGGTGGACGGAGGGTGACATCACTGTGGTTGTTTAATCCGTTTACGGACTGGGTGGTGAGGAAGGTCAATGGGAAACCCTTAGGTCGAAGGGCGGGTATCCGGTATGAAGGGGAGGTAGGGCATAGGAAATAAGTCTGTTGCTGTTTTGGTGATCTCATATGGCATACACCAGAGAGAAATTGTAGAAGCCGGTGACTGAATTTAGAGGAGTAAGAAGAGGGAAAGATGAGAGTAGATATGAACGAGTGATGATGTGCAGCAGTGGAGGTACGAAACAGGGTGGCTTGAGTGGGGAAGAACCTGGAGGAAGTGGAGAGCTTTAGGTACCCGTGAGTGGACGTGTCAGTGAACGGAACCATTGGCCTTAAGTAAGTCATAGGATGAACGGGAGGGCTGTGAGGTACTGTGTGCATTAAGACTTAAGGCGTGTAAGAGAGGCATGGTTTGCTAGGGTAAGTTTGAAGGCATAATAGTTCCGACATGTTATACGTTAGTCTTGGGTCTCTGTAGTGTAGTCTTGGGTCTCTGTAGTGTGAGATGAATTGATCGTGCAAGAAATGATAGTGTTAGAGAGACAGGTATGGTAGCAAGCATATTCTGAGAGGGCCGTCCAGAGTGTGCTGAAATTGCTTGTACCTATGAAGCAGATGAGCGAAGAAAGAGTTACTAAGAGAATATGTGTGTCAGATGTGGAGAGCAAAGCGAGGTGAAACACCAAGGAGATGGAAGATTGGGGTAAAACAGGCTTTGGGATAGTGGGGCTTGAACATTGATGAAACAGGCTTTGGGGTATCGGGGCCCGAACATTCAGGAGGGTGAGAAGCATGCACTAAATAGACTGACTTGAATCAACATGGAGGCGACGTGCTTTCAGTGGACTGAGCCAAGGCATATGAAGCGTTCAAGGTTAACCTTGTAGTACTCTTGGGAGCTTGACTGGGAATGAGGGGTTTTGGCTTCTGTGCATTATAGTTGAGAGCCTGAGAGTGGATGCATGCAAATGAGGACTTTGTTCGTTTTTTTCCCTGACGTTACATACCTCGCCCCAGCGGTAAAGGCAATTTGGCAGTGAAGAAAATGTGTATGTGTACCTATCATGAATTTGAAAACTTTTGCTGAAAATGAGTCAGCGTTAGTTACTCGCAGATTATTGAAGTAGAAATCACAGGACCCACAGACCTATGTGCAACTCTTATGAAGTTAAGATTCATGGAGACTTTCGGACCAGCGCGACGCCACAGTCCTGCACCAGCGTTATAGCCATGGCACTCCAACATGATAACCCGCCTACCCAACATGATGTTCTCGGGGATGAAAACTCCAACATAGCGTCGGAACAGTTCAGATCCTAACATGGGAGCCGAAGAGACCCCCTAAGATCATCGTGGAAACCCCAGCAGCACATACCAAGCGCAGCGTCCCAGGTCCGTGAGCCTGACGAAGACCACTACCCTGACTCATCAGCCTTAGGCACAGACCATCACCCCAGACCCTGCTCTGCAGTCCAGTACCCCTGAGCCTAATGCTCAGTGCAGTTCATCAGCACTTGATGTTCAGTGCAACAACCCAGAACCTAATGTTCAGTGCAACAACCCAGAACCTAATGTTCAGTGCAACAACCCAGAACCTAATGTTCAGTGCAACACCCCTGAACAAGAACCCAGACCTTCAGGAGTCTGGAGACCACACCACCACCACAAGGAGGCCATTACAACATGGGGACAACATAGTACAACATGGCGCCAACACCAACCAGCATAGCACAACATGGCGCCGACACAAACGAACGTAACATCAGCTCACGGGAACATGACCCCCCCATCACACAAGCGTCGCACGACAGAGCGGCTCAGGTACCACAGAACAACTTCGTGGGAGTGGGAGGACAAATCAACAGGTGTTTCACAACAGAAGAAAAACAAGAATATTACGTCGTGATCCGCCGGAAACGAAGTAGAACAACAGAAAACGAACACAACTCTGTCCGGAAACTCGTAGGAAAAAAACCTGTTGAAATCCACCACGAGGCTTTGAGGAAGGTTCTGTACGAACACATAATGTCTTCTCTCTCTCTCTCTCTCTCTCTCTCTCTCTCTCTCTCTCTCTCTCTCTCTCTCTCTCTCTCTCTCTCTCACATCATACTTCATCGCCGTTTCCCAAGGTAGCGAGGTAGCGCCAGGACCTGACGAGGGATGGCCAACATCCGCTCACATCGAGTCTCGAGATGTCATGTGTAATGCATCGAAACCACATTCTCCCTATCGACATCCAGGTCCATACAGACCTCTTCATGAATTACCCCGGACGCTTCACATGTCCTGGTTCAGTCCATTATACAAGCGCCCATTGAATTGTACACTATGACCAACATAATGTACCAGAGAGGCGGTATCCTGTACCTCTATACTTCATGTGTCATGTCTTTGTATTCAGTATTCCGATACAGTCAGTTTATAACGCGAGTGTACCCGGTAACACCTCTGTGAAATCATACCTGAAGAATATACATTAGCTATTGTAGTAATAATCAGAAGCCAAAGGAGTGCTAATTGTTTCCGTTGGGAGGGGTGGACATATATATATATATATATATATATATATATATATGTCAGCTCACCGGCCAGAAGTGTGGCATCCCTAACTACACGCGGAAGTCAGACCAGTGTTCGCAGCGACACCAAAGTGGAGTCGACCGAGGCGGGAAAACACGGAACTGAGAGATACCAGTGGGGTCGGCCGACCAGCCGCCGCGACACACATCATCCCGCCCAACACCACAGTAGCACTGCGCTGTGAGATACAAAGCCACACAATACGAGGACTGTCAAGGGCTCAGGGTGGAGAAAAACAACCCCCCCCCCTTTCCCCCTCGCTAGACATCTTAAAACATCTGCATGCGAGACAAAACCATGATAAAACAATAAACACATCGCCTTGGGACACGCACGCATAGGAAACAAGGTAAGAAAAAAAAAAAGCTAAAACAATAGTCAGTAGCGAAACTCGGGCGGTCGGGAACACGGTATCAAGAACCCGGCACAGCTTTCTCCGTTGGTGGGGCGGATGACCTTCCTGAGGCGGCCCCGTCAGGCAGTAGAGGGAGACCTCGACGGGCGCAGCCAGCCATGGCCTCAGGCTCAGGCTGAAATACTCGATGTACGTACATTGACGGTGTTTATCGATCCGCGTGCTTCCCTTGCCACGCACTACGCGCAAATAAATGTCTTATTAGTTCTACTGACCTTTCTGATGTGGGGAGGGAGGGAGGGAGGGTTGGGGGGGAAGTACGGAAGTCTGGGGCCGCTATAGTCTGTGGCTGGCCATCGTGTTTACCGGCGTGCTCAAGGTGAAGTCTACCCGGAGAGCAGGAGGCTGTCGCGTCGTCCTCTCGTGTGTGGAATCAATCATTTTCTCTTCGTCCGTTGATAACTCGCTCAATTAGAGGTCAGACTATATGGACTAGGAAATCCCTGAGCACCAGGAAATGCCACGGTCGGCACACTGTTGTTATGTAGTCGTGTTCAGCGTTGAGTTCATAACATCACGCTACAGACTCGCTAACTACGATGTCAGGGGAACTGCAGCAGTTGTGTCATCTGCCTCACTCTTACGCTGCTTATCTCAAGCTAAACGTAAGATAAAACACACACGATTATCAGGAGAGTTGAACGTTTACCTCGGCCACTCCGGAGATATTACATAAAAGAATCTAAGAGAGGAGACCTTACCGTGCCCGGAGGCTGAACGAACGAATGGAAATGATACACTGAAGGAACCGTACCGTGTGCTGGTGAGGTGGCGGCTGGGGCTTGATGTGGGCGACAGGTGGGGATGACAGTACAGGTGCGACTGCGTGGGGCGGACCGCTCACCGACCCGGCAGGTAAAACACTGAACCCAGCGCGTCCTGTGCGCATGTGAGTCCGTTTGACGCCTCCACGGCCGCCGCCGCCACCACCACCACCAACACCACCACCATCGCCGTCGCTGCTCCCACCACCACCACCACCACCACCATTGTTCCCGCCAGCACCACTGCCATCACCACCGTGCCACCGCCACCACCATCTTTACCCACCATAGCCCCAGCGCTGTCACCATCGTCGTCTCCGCCGCCGTCGCCTTCTTCGTCCATGTCACCGTCATCATCACCACCGTCCTCACTACCACCATCATCGTCTTCGCCATCGTCGTAGTCATCGTCGTTGTCGTCACCATTTACTGCTACCACCACGAAAGTCATCACCACCACCACGCAGCACCAGCCAACCAGCTGCCTTCCTCCGCTAACTACTCGGGAACCCCGACTTACACCCTCAGCGTTTTTTTTTTTTTTTTTTTTAAGGCATTTCATCTGCATGGCTGGAGGCCTGACTTGGTCGAGCCTTCCCCAGCTGTGGCGAGGTTCACAGACTAATGCAGTCGGTACCTAAGCCCAAGACGGCTGGTTCTTCTGGGGTTCTTGGACGGAAAGAGTGTTGATGGAGGTCCTAGGATGCCTGTTGCTTCTGGGGTGCAAAGACTGATGGTGTTGTTACGGGATCCTCAGATTACTCATGGTATTCTGACGTCACAGATGTAACACACGCTTTCTGTTAGTTTTTTATTTCTTAATTTTCCTCATCACACCTTTTGCTTCATCAAATAAAGTGTGAGTCAAATGTCCTGTATTCATTCTCACCTTATTCTTTAAATGCGCGAAACATTTCGGGCACACGAACATTGCTCATCTTCAGTTATATTGATTATAAATGATACAGCACAACATAAAGACCATAACAGGAATGAATCTCATCTTGAAATGTTACAGATGAGAACAGTGACGTAGATGATATAATGATCGGTGGACCGTGTTCCATCGGAGTTCATGCCTGGTAGTGTGGTCTGTAGGGGTATGGCTTGTGGGTCAACGGTTGGGGGGTCTGCCTGAGGTCCCCACACCTGGGAAAGTCCCGTGGAGGTCATTTGGGATGCGGAAGAGAGTAATTGTAGAGTCCCAGCTTGTCCTTTACTTGGGTGATTTATGAAGGAAGTATGTTCCCTCACGTACATGGCTTCTTTTGTCTGTAGTCATGTAGGGTCGTGGTAATGCTTCAGCATCATCTTGTTTTCAGTAATATTCACATGATTGAGAATCATGACATGTTGTTGCATATGTAGCGTAGGGCTTCCATTGTGAAGATGAAGTATCAAACGTCGACTGAGTGATGCAGTTGTCATACCGATGTAGTTCACGTTGCTTTGAAGTTTACAACCTTTAACTGGGCGGGAGTACATGTAAACTGCATTGGTTGATTGTTGTGAGTTACTGCTCCGCGTGAGGCTGTTTCTCATGATGAAGTTACTAGTTGTGATGTTCTTGTATTCCATGACGATGTTGAGACGATCTTAAGGGATGTTGCTGGAAATTTTCCTATCTGTCATCTCCTTCAGGATACGTTCGTCAGTTCGACTAGCAGGAGATATCTGGTGATTGTAGAAAACTCGACGAGCAGTTCCAGGTTTGTTGTTGGCTTTGATTACCGGATGGAGTTTGGAGGAACACAAATGTCTCTATCTGTGATTTTGATCACCAGTCAAGTAAATGTTAGTTAACTGTTTTTTTTTTTCTTCTAATAAATGCTAATGATAATACTGCACTTGAACTCCAAGGGAACACGGTCCACCCGATCAGCATATCATCTCCGTCACCACTCTCATTTGGAATATTTCAAGATGTTATTCATTCCTGTTTTGTTCTGTATATTGTGTTGCATCAGTATTCGTGTGTCCGAAACTCCTCTTCCATTTCAAAATTGAAGTGAATAATGAATATAGTACTTTTACTTAACACTTTATCTGATGAAGCAAAAGATATTGTAAGGAAAATTGAAAAACTAACAAAGCTAGTGTTTAATTATGCAATGATTTTTAGTACTATATATATATATATATATATATATATATATATATATATATATATATATATATATATATATATATATATATGAAGTCTGTTGGGGATGAGAGAGCTTGGGAAGTGAGTCAGTTGTTGTTCGCTGATGATACAGCGCTGGTGGCTGATTCATGTGAGAAACTGCAGAAGCTGGTGACTGAGTTTGGTAAAGTGTGTGAAGAAGAAAGTTAAGAGTAAATGTGAATAAGAGCAAGGTTATTAGGTACAGTAGGGTTGAGGGTCAAGTCAATTGGGAGGTGAGTTTGAATGGAGAAAAACTGGAGGAAGTGAAGTGTTTTAGATATCTGGGAGTGGATCTGGCAGCGGATGGAACCATGGAAGCGGAAGTGAATCATAGGGTGGGGGAGGGGGGCGAAAATTCTGGGGGCCTTGAAGAATGTGTGGAAGTCGAGAACATTATCTCGGAAAGCAAAAATGGGTATGTTTGAAGGAATAGTGGTTCCAACAATGTTGTATGGTTGCGAGGCGTGGGCTATGGATAGAGTTGTGCGCAGGAGGATGGATGTGCTGGAAATGAGATGTTTGAGGACATTGTGTGGTGTGAGGTGGTTTGATCGAGTGAGTAACGTAAGGGTAAGAGAGATGTGTGGAAATGAAAAGAGCGTGGTTGAGAGAGCAGAAGAGGGTGTTTTGAAGTGGTTTGGGCACATGGAGAGGATGAGTGAGGAAAGATTGACCAAGAGGATATATGTGTCGGAGGTGGAGGGAGCAAGGAGAAGAGGGAGACCAAATTGGAGGTGGAAAGATGGAGTGAAAAAGATTTTGTGTGATCGGGGCCTGAACATGCAGGAGGGTGAAAGGAGGGCAAGGAATAGAGTGAATTGGAGCGATGTGGTATACCGGGGTTGACGTGCTGTCAGTGGATTGAATCAAGGCATGTGAAGCGTCTGGGGTAAACCATGGAAAGCTGTGTAGGTATGTATATTTGCGTGTTTGGACGTATGTATATACATGTGTATGGGGGGGGGGGTTGGGCCATTTCTTTCGTCTGTTTCCTTGCGCTACCTCGCAAACGCGGGAGACAGCGACTAAGTATAAAAAAAAAAGAAAAAAAAATATATACATACATATATATACATATTAACAGACATGGCAGACGAAATAACGTACCCAATCGCAGTCATCTTTGATGAGAACAAGAAAGAAAAAAACATAATGGGGAATATGAACGAAGAGATTCATTGAGCTTCTGACATGAAGAAAGAAAGGTTTCAGAGAGAGGGAAAGACGAAAGAAGGAAGAGAATTTCGTGGCTTCATGGTTCGAGGAAAGGAAATACCATACCGGTTAATCCTGGTATGCTTAACCTCCACTCAGAAACTACGGGAAGCAGCAGCCGGTTGAGTTCCATGGGGTTCAGGCCTCAGAAGCTGGGACACACGTAGACAGCTCGCGAGACCAGTTGCCGAAATAACGTGCCACTTTAGCGAAGAGAAAGGTGGAGGAATAGCTATCCCAGATATACAAGCAGGGCTCCTTAATGGGGCGTATAAGACCCCTTTAGATGTGTTATATATGCTCACAAGAAAGA